>NC_058519.1:337239197-337241697 GCF_904849725.1 Hordeum vulgare subsp. vulgare
TAAAGTACCGGGAATGTCGAATGGGTTCTGGGGTTTTACCGGGAGGGGCCACCCACCCGGGAGAGGACCTAATAGGCCCAAAGGGGTGTACACTAGCCCTTAGTGGGCTGGTGAGGCCAACCCAATAAGCCTATTTCGGTCAAATCAATAATAGGAAGGAAAAGAAAAAAAAGGAAGGAAGGAGGTGGACAAGATGGGAAGGAGTCCTTCCACCAAACCGAATTGGAGGACTCCTCCCTCTTGGCTCGGCCGACTCCTCCTACTTGGAATAGGAGGCAAGCTACCCTCCCTCTTGTTCCTCCTATATATAGTGGAGGTTTGAGAGGCTTTTTGCACCCCAAGCCTTTGTGCAACCCTCTCTCCCTCCATTACTTCGTGACACCCCGTAGCTAGTTTGGTACAGCACGGTGAAGCCCTGCCGGAGTAGCTCCACCATCATCACCGCCACGCCGTCGTGTTGCCGGAGAATTCAGCTACCTCTTCATCTCTCTTGCTGGGTCAAGAAGGTGGAGATCGTCATCGAGCTGTACGTGTGCTGAACGCGGAGGTGACATCCGTTCGACGCTAGATCGGCACAGATCGTGGGACGGCGGCGATTTGGATCGCAAAGACGTTCCACTACATCAACCGCATTTCGTAATACTTCTCGATGAGCGATCTACAAGGGTATGTGGATCCGATCTCCGTCTCGTAGATGATCATCAAGATGATAGGATTTCGTGTGCGTAGGATTTTTTTGTTTCCCATGCAACGTTCCCCAACAGTGGCATGATGAGCTAGGTTCATGCGTAGATGATATCTCGAGTAGAACACAAAAGAGTTTGTGGGCGTTGATGTTCAATTTGCTTCCCACCTAAGTCTTTTCTTGATTCAGCGGGATTGTTGTATTGAAGCGGCTCGAACCAGCTTTACTCGTACGCTTATGAGAGACCGGTTTCATCGACAGACATACAACTTGTTGCATAAAGATGACTGGCGGGTGTGTGTTTCCTCAACTTTAGTTGAATCGGATTTGACCGAGGCGGTGCTTGGAGATGGTTAAATAGCAATTTGCATATCATCATTGTGGCTTTGCGTAAGTAAGATGCGATCATACTAGATACCCATAAGAGCCACGTATAACATGCAACGACAAATTAGAGGACGTCTAACTTGTTTTTCACGGTATGCCTGTGATGTGATATGGCCAATGATACGATATGATATATTGGATGTATGAGATGATCATGTTCTAATAGTTAAATATCGACTTGCACAGTGATATTACGGCAACCGGCATGAGCCATATGGTTCTCTTTAAATTTATTTTGCGCTTGCATATGCTCTTGTAATATCGCTAGGCAGTAGCTTTAGTAGTAACAACATAGATAGCGCGACAACCTCGATGGCAGCACAATGATGGAGATCATGGTGTGGCGCCGGTGATGATGGAGATCATGCTGGTGCTTTGGTGATGGAGATCAAGAAGCACATGTTCATGGCCATATCATGTCACTTCTTATTTGCATGCGTTTTTAATCCTTTTATGCACCTTATTTTGCTTAGGAGGATGGTACCATTATAATGTGACCCCTCACTAAAATTTCAAGATAAAATTGTGTTCTCCCCGACTGTGCACCGTTGCGACAGTTCGTCGTTTCGAGACACCACGTGATGATCGGGTGTGATAGACTCAACGTTCACATAGAACCAGTGCAAAACAGTTGCACATACGGGACACTTGAGTTAAACTTGAGGAGACTAGCATGTACAGACATGGCCTCGGAACACAAGAGGCCGAAAGGTCGAGCATGAATCATATAGTAGATATGATCAACATGGAGATGCTCACCATTGAAACTAATCTCAACTCACGTGATGATCAGACTTGAGTTAATGGATTTGGATTATGCGTCACCGAATGACTAGAGGGGTGTCCATTTGAGTGGGACTTTATTAGTAATATGATTAGCTAAACTCAATTGTCTTGAACATAGTCTAAGTAATCTTTGCAAAATTTTATGCTCTACACCAATGGCTCGCGCAGTAGCAACCCTGAATTTTAATACGTTCCTAGAGAAAGCTAAGCTGAAAGATGATGGAAGCAACTTTTGTTGACTGTGCTCGTAATCTGAGGCTTATCCTCACAGCTAGCCAAAAGCAATATGTCCAGGATGCTGCGCTAGGTGATGCACCACCCGCTACGGCGAGCCAAGATGTTTTGAACACTTGGCAATCCAGTAAGGATGACTACTTATTGGTTCAATGTGCAATTTTGTATGGCTTAGAACCGGGACTTCCAAGACGTTTTGAACGTCATGGAGCATATGACATGTTCCAGGAGTTGAAGTTTATCTTTGAGAAGAATGCCCGGATCGAGAGGTATGAGACCTCCGATAAGTTCTATGCTTGCAAAACGGAGGAGAACGGGTCTGTCAGTGAACACATACTCAGAATGTGTGGGTACTCTCATCGTCTTGCTGAGCTAGGGATTGAACTCCCACAAGAGTTCTTCAATCAC